>NC_085141.1:384612231-384633482 GCF_024139115.2 Armigeres subalbatus | reverse complement strand
ACTGATAAAAGTATCATCGTGTTAGCCTAAATTGCACCTTGGCTTAGAAACCTCGCAGTTAATAACTGTGGCTGCGAGGCGTCAATGCCCAGTGGGGGATGTGATGCCAATAAGAAGTAGAAGACATCGATATATGTAGGTTATCGAGATGTAAACTGCCGCTAACCGCAAGTCGAGCACATCTGTATATTAGAGATGGGCAAAACAGCTCATTGCAGTGAGCGGATCTGATCCGTTAAGCTCATTGAAAAGAGTCAGCTCTTTAGATCAGCTCTTCAGTTCTTTAATGCTACATATATTAAAACATAATTGTTAATATTATTAATTTAATTTTAATTATCGTTGAAAAATTCGAAAAATTTATGTCATTTATTTATTTATTCATTCATTCATTATTTATCTATTTACCTCACTTTGAAATTTTTAAAATGTTAAGCTATTGTGAGGTAATAATTTCTATTGAAAACCCAACAATTTCAAACTAATAACATTTATTACGCCTTTTCTGACCTAGACGGTCTTGAAGTCTAGGCGTTCATTTAGAATCATCACATGTATTTCTATACAAAAACTAACTCAACATTATTTTCTATTCATAACTCTAAGTTACATTTTGTTGATAACGTTTCTCAAATCGGTAATTTGAATAATTCAGTCCCTAGTCTCTGATATGTATATGAACCATATCACGTGTCATAAGTTTTCTCTTCATACTGGGTGCAGTAGCCTTGTTTGCGCGCGCGATTATAACCATGCGTAGTTGACATTTTCATACAAGCGAGCCCATTCATCTATAGATATATATCTAGACCAACATTTGAAAAGGGCGTAACAGCCAAAACTTATTTCTTCTGATTCTTCGTCTACATACATAGCTATATATGTAGACGAGGAATCAAAAGGAATAAATTTTGGCTGTTACGCCCTTTTCAAATGTTGGTCTAGATATATATTCCCGAAAT
Organism: Armigeres subalbatus; assembly: GCF_024139115.2. Classification (NCBI taxonomy): domain Eukaryota; kingdom Metazoa; phylum Arthropoda; class Insecta; order Diptera; family Culicidae; genus Armigeres; species Armigeres subalbatus. The sequence continues at coordinate 384,632,520 of NC_085141.1, read as the reverse complement.
GCGAGAGAACTTAGAGCAAGAGAGTAAAAAATACAAAGCACGGTGCTACAAACAAACAGAGTGCACATGTAGCAGTATGATGGCGGGAAAACCCGTCGCAAGCAAAAGATCCGCTCCGTGCAAGACACAGCTCCCAGTTCGGTTCGTTTGAACCACACGGTTCGCTCCCTTCTAGAATGGGTCGCGACTGATCCGAATCGAGATCCGTGTCGCAACCGATCTGAGCTGGCAGCGCAGCTTCCGCTTTCCATGTCACAGCAATTTCGTGCTATACGACGACATGAGCGAAACTGAGAGTTGTCCGAATCTTCGGATCTTTTGCATGGTACGGTTCGTTCGCTACCGCACTACTAGGTATCTTTTGTGTGTCTGTTCGTAGCGCCGAGTATGTGGGTATGGGTTTAGAAATAGACGGCAAGCTAGATTATTTTTGCTTGTGTGTTTCTTATTCCTCTCTGCAGCAGAAATGATTTCTGTTGCTTGGCTAGATGGTGCTGTCGCTTGGCTTGATGGAGCTTGAGGTACAAATAATAAACGATCAGCACGTGCGCGGTACTGGACTGGAATGCTCATACAAGCTCGCATGTGTTGTGTACCGCGAGCGTGGTATTTTCGTTTGTGTTGTACAAAATGCAACAGCGCTCGTACTCGAGTACGTACGCTCGAGGGAGTTTCTCTAGACGCGTGTTTGACAATGATTTCATCAATTTAAAGTGAGCTGCTGAGCTGGGATTCTTTAAAAAAGATCCATGGGTCATCAGCTCAATGTAAGGAAGCGAATCTTTCGAACAGCTCCTGAGCGGAGCGCCCATCTCTACTGTATATGGGCCTCCATATACAAATGTGCTCGACTTGCGGTTAGCGGCAGTAAAAGGCCCGAATGTATATAGATTGGAGGGACCGAGAAAACTATCGACATAGGGAGAGATATCTATATATAGAACATCTAGATGTAGAGAGTCGACTTTATAGCTAAAATTCAAACTCTATCTGGCAAAAGGGTGAATGTCGCAAGAGAGAATTCTTTCAGTCGATCATCCTCTTTTAAATAAAAGTAACAAGCAGAAGATTTATTTGCGGCTTATATCCTCAGAATGCAAGTTCTCATTGTTTTTCTAGTTTTCTGAGGTAATAAACTTCAAAGAAATCCCCTGCTTGTCACTTTTATTCAAAGAGGAAATCAACGAAGAGAATCCTCTCTTGTGACATTCGCCCTTATTCCAACTAGAACTTGAGTGGTTTGTTGGTAAGTCCAAAAGTTGGTTGGCCTGATATACTACATTTGGCTGAACATCTAGTAACAGTTCATCAAACAGCCTCACACCTCAGGAATTTGGTCCTATGGATTTTTCCCTTGCATTTTACATATGCGATGTTTTTTCAGGACTTGGGCACGGAAAATCAAAATCCAGCCCCATTTAAAATGCACAGGACCAAATCCGGCGGAAAATTTTCCCGAGGTGTAAGGTGGCCTTTAGGCTGAAAAAAAACAGATGACCGAATAGCTCAATTAGCCGAAAGGGTCATTTGGCCGAAATAAGCATTCGACCGAAAGTGTCGCTCGACTGAATTGGTCATTTGGCAGAAAATGCTGTTTGGCTGAAATGTTTGTTTTGCAGAAAGGACATTTTCGGGCCAAAGGATTTTTTCTGCCAAACGACCATTTCCACCAAATGACGTTTTCGGCCAAATGATCTAGTCGATCAAATGTCTTTTTCGGACAAACTACCATTTCGGCAAAATGACATTTTCAGCTAAAAAAACTGTTGGATATTTTTGACCATATTACCGTACAGTAAGCCACATTTCTGATCAAATGACCTTTTCTGTCAAACATCCATTTCGGCATAACGACATTTTCGGGCTTATAACCTATTCAGCCAAAGGACCATATCAGCCAAATGACGTATTGGGGAAGAGTGCTTTGACCAAATGAAATTTCTGGCCAAACTAGTTTTCGTTGTATAACCGTTTTTCCCAAACGTTCATTTCGATCAAATACAATTCTGCTGGATGATTTTTGACTTAACATATTATTCGGCTTAATGGCTTTCCCCAAATGATTTTCGATCAAACGACCCTTCTTCTTTTTAATAATTTTGTTTTGAATTTTTCCGACGAATTTCTACAATACAACAAATTTCCTGTAGAAATCCAAAGAAATTCCTTCAAAAATCCGATTTTTTTCGTTGAAATACCAAACGATTTCGCGTAAACAAATTTAAAAAAATCACGTTGGAGCTCTGAATAATTTTGGTTTAGATTCCATAAAATTCACCTCGGAAATTCCGAACAATTTTTTTAAAAAAATTGAAAATAATCCTGTGCAAATTCCAATGATATTCTTATGTAAATTATGATCAATTCGCTGTTGAAGTCTAATTTTGTTTTATTAATGTCCACATTTTTAACAATCTCCAGCGGAAAATCTGAAGAATTTTCTGTGTATACTTTGAAGAATACTCAACAGAAACTTTCCGTGGATTTTTCGAACATTTTCCTGTAGCAACTAAAACAATTTTCCTTGGAAATTCCAAAGTGCTTCCTTGGGAATTGCGAAGAATTATCAAACCTTCAAAGTTGTTTCCATGGAAAGTCCGAAAATAATTTTCAAATTAATATTTTGAAGAAGCTCAGAGAATTTTCGAAAGAAATTCATCAGATTTTTCCGACGAAATGCAAAAGATTCTCCCGTTGAAGTCTTCAAAACATCCTGTAAAAATGCAGAAAAAAACAAACGTTAAAAATCTCCACGCCGATTCACGCCGCCGCCGACGATTTTCGGACCGGCGCACACCTCTATTCATATTGTCTTGTCAGCCTGGTTTTATAGTATCGTGCTCAAAATTAGGAAATTTATGCTTAGATTTATTTTTTTATTTAGTGGGATACTCAGTTACGTATCCACATCTGCCAAACGTATACGCAGAAAGAGAATTGATATTACTAGGCCGGCATTTGAAAAGAGCGTAACAGCCATTTCGTGCTTGTTGGTCGTCTACTTCTATACAGCAAACCGTTGTACCAATCTGTTTATTTATGCGGCTCTGATGTTAGAGAATAAACTCTACGGAGCCGAAAACATAAGAAATAATAGAACTAATTATTCCGAAAAGTTTCAGAAACATTTCTGCGTGAGGTCTTCTTTTGTGCGGATTGGTCCATTGATCCTTCAGTAACCAAAACGATCCCGTCGCTGACTCGTAGACGGCGCTAGTGTCTTTTTATCCTCTTCCTCTCTCATGTTTCTGTAGGAGTCCGTGTAGCCCATGATTCCTTTCTTCACAAACCAGATCCGATCTGTATTATTCTTGAATGTTATAGTTTCTGCTAGTTTTTCGCGTTCCACCATTAACTCGGGAATTTCAAATGGTGTAACGTTGTCTGTATATTGTTAGGGTCTGTAGGTAATATTCTTTGATTAACACAAATAAACTTAAAACTCTAAAATAAATAACTAAGTTGTAGCACAATAAAATATTATTTCATGAACCATTCCCAATTAAGCTTAAATAACATTTTTATAAGTTCTCGGATTATGTAAAGATGGCATATGAATTTGAAAATAATAAACTGTGGACTCGTATAAATTTAAGTGTGTTAGTATTAATACTGACATTTTTGGACATTTACTGCAATGTCCATTCTTCTCGCTCATTTCCAAAATCCGTCGGCTAGAGTACAGAAGTTAGTCACCGTGGTTCCTAGCCTTTTCGTTTTTTTATTCAAGGTGATTAAATTTAAAGTAATACTAGTAAATTAAAATTAAAAGTGCCTAAAATAATTCCTAATTAATATAACCAGCGAAGTGAAGTGATTTAAAACTATTTTTTTTGCTTTTCATATTTATTTAGTTCCGGTTTATATATATACCACAAGTGGCGAAAACTCTGCTCTTGTGAGTTTTCCTTCTTTATAAAAGGTAATAATGCTTTTAAAATTCATTTGAGTATATTATTTAATTCTTTTAACGTTGGACAATAGCGTCCAACAGGCGCTTTTTGTTTGGACCTAGAATCCGTGGATCTAGACATCCGCCATCTTGATTCGGCTCCGCCCGCGTGGCGCGTTTTCTGTGGCGACAGCTCGTTCCGGCCCGCCAGTTTCTGGCAGACAAACGGGGTAGAAGACATCCTCCGGCCTACCTGCGTGCGGTTTACGTACGATCGGGCAGCGTACTGGAGTTGCCGACGTCCTCCCCGCAACTATAGATCGGCCGTTGGTTTTTTCGAGCACGCCCTAACGACGCTGGTGACCAACATCTTGGTGCCCCGGAGATAGGCCTAGTCCCGTCTCTGCGACGGAAGATCATCGCATGAATCTGCGAACCTCCAGTGAACCAGCAGTCGTCGTTTTCTAAAACCCCGCGCAGGTATGTCACTCATGGCCATGAACACACAACACGCAACACACACATTGACACACAACTATGTTTAACAAAAAAAAAACATAATATAATTAAAATAAATTTAAGCTAAACTTACCTTTCTACATTCATTTATGCTACTTGAGCATAACCACAGGCGGTATATTAGTTCGCCCGGGTTATGTTTGCTTTCCATTCCACTTCGTTTTTTCTGAGCAAATTGCGAATTGATTCGCTTTCGTCCGCTTCAGTTAGATTTCATTCAAAATCATAGCCATCGTTACAATTTCTCTCCAACCGTTCAGAACTCCCCGAGGATTAAACTAATGCTAAATTAGCTTAGTCGGGCAACGTAACATCACACGACCAGTGGTCCCTCAATCGTTGGGGGTGGCGCATAAGCCGCTGTGTTTCTTAAAAAATTCGAAGAGGTCCTTTTGAAACGGTTATAATGGTTTCATCCGTTCAGTTGATTCGGTATCCAATCCAATCACTTCTTCCTCAGCCACTTCAATTACGTCGTTTTGCGCTGTATCCGATGATGTTTGACGGGTTGCTGCATCAAATCCGGTGACCTTCCGCTCGGCACATGGAACATTTGTTACGCAAATTCTGGTAGAATACCTTTCCTTTCTATATAGCATACATTTGCTCACTAGAAGAATCCTGTGCACCTTTCTAAAATGCATAAAGTTATGTATTTCAGAATGAATTTCGCAGACCCATATCTAACGCAAGATCAATGTACTTCGTTTAATAAGCTTCTACAACACGATCGATTCCGCACTAAATAATTTTGTGCTCTTCGGTGCAGACATTAGTTTTATCACTTCGCGTTCTCCCACACTAGCTGGCGTGATCAGCATCAACACGATAGATTGCACACTGGTTAAACAAATTTCTGCTACGCGAGGTAGATTTTTTCATTCACTGCATTCCCACGATCGATTCCGCATTCATATTGTGCAAATAGTAAAAAAAATATCACATAATTTGAATTTGAATCTTGGAAACACTGAAGACGTTTTATAGAAGAAAACTACGTACGTATTTGTCTACTAAAAATGGGGATATGTAGAAAGCGTTAATAGAAAAATTTGTGTAACCTAATGTTTTGAAAACAACTTTACGATATAGTTCAGCGGTGCAGCCAAATATTTTGATAATATAAAGTATGGTTTGAGTTTAAATTTGTTTCGAAATTCCGCGGAATTCCGTTAAATTTCGTTTGAAGCTAGTTTTTTAAGCGAAATTTTTGTAATTTTTCGAAACGAAACGAAATCAAGAAATCAGATTTCGCCATGCTCAAATTCCGCGAAATTCCGCGGAATTTCATTTCGAACAACCTGAAACGAAATTTTTCGAAATACCGCATATGCTTATTATCAATATTAATTTAATTATAATACGGAAATCGTTTTGATTTATTAACATTAAAGACTACTGTTAAAAATGGAAAAAGTTAAATTAACCAAACAAATGCCTCTTTTGTGCATTAGTAAAGATGTGAAGTGAAATTTTCTTATTTTATTTTCTCAGATTAAGGCCGGAGTGGCCTGTGCAGTGTATAAAAGTCTCCTCCATTCAGCTTGGTCTATGCCTGCACGTCGCCAGCCACGCAGTCTTCGGAGCGTCCGCAAATCGTCTTCCACCTGATCGATTCACTTTGCTCTTTGCGCATCTCGCCATCTTGTGCCCCTCGGATCTCTGTAAAGAACCATTTTCACCGGATTACTGTCCGACCTTCTGGTTACGTGCCGAATTTCGCGGTGTGGTTGTTCTCCCAACAGCTGAAGCAACTTGTGGTTCATTCGCCTCCTCATTGTACCGTCCGCCTTCAGCATCCCACCATAGATGGTACGCAGCACTTTCATTTCGAAAATTCCAAGTGCGCGTAATGAATGCAAAGATCAGTTCCCAAGCAGCACAAGTTCAATTAAAAAGGTTACAGCAACCTAATTGTGTCTAAATCGGGTCACACATAAGCTACTGTGATCTATGAACAACATGTGTGCTGCTCGGGTTATCAAAAGGTAGTCCATTATTTTATATTTAATCATTATTTACGATTAAAAAAATGACTCAAACGATCGCGCGATCAACGAATAATTTCGTTCTGCCTTGTGTGGGAGAGCCAATTACACCCAGCTTTTTTACTCGTGTTTTGTGAGTTTTTTTTTACACAGATTTTTTAATTACGGCGGTACACAGCTGAACATTTTCTAAGTCTTTTTGAATGGTAAACACTTAAAATAATTGTATGAGTGGGAAAGAACGTTTTGCAGAGTACCATTCTCCATTCAATACGGGTATTGCCTGAATGGACTCGATGAGTATAAGCCGGAAATCGATGTTTGGCGCCATTTTGGAATTCAAGATGGCCGGCTTCCAATTTAATAAAATGACCTGACACTCTTTCAATACCAACGGCTGGAAAAATCCGATAATTCCTCAGGCAGCTCCTCCAGAAGTTCTTACGAAATTCCTACTTGGGGATTCCTACGGAAATTTTTCAAAGGGATTCCTCCAGAAGTTCTGACTATAAAAATAACGTTCTCTTTTTCTTCTATCTCCATTTCTCGTGGTATTTGAAAGGTTTTAGTAAGCTACCTTACCGGGGTCGCGTTACCTACATCGCGATGATGGGGCTGCCACCTTAGGTATAGCTGACGCGATACAGCATTTCGTTAATCAGCCGCTGGGTACCAGGCAGACGCTGTTTGAGCCGCACCTCCTGGTGAACAGACGCTCTAGGCGTACCTATCTTCTCACTCTAGCTGATGTCAGAAGGACAACGGTGCCCAGACTGCACTACCAGCTAAGTACATAACCCTTAGCTGGCGGTCTTTTGTCATCAGACGAGCCGTGGAAGCGTGAGATAGGGACTTGTGGGGACCAGAGCTCTGTTGGACGCTCCTTCCTTGATGTCAACCCACCATTTTGCAAGCTGACTATACGTATTGTAATTAACGGGAAAGTCCCGTTTTTTAGATCTTATTATGCTGTACCGTCATAATCTAAAAAACATCAATTTGTCCCGTTTTTTCATTAATTCTTTTAAAGAGCTCCAAAATATTATTCAAACAAATTCAATATTTTAGGCAGAAATCTAAAACCAAATACAAAGACAAGATTCCCGATGTGTGAGGCTATTTTTAGCGTCATTTAAATCAATTTCGCTCAAAAAGGACTGTGAATTGATTAGATTTAACATTTATTCACATGCGCCATGTTGAGATTCTTGTTAGTCTTATCCGCAGGTTTTCTCTCACTTCAATACCAAACTTATCTGCTTTTGTAAACAAAGATTCAAACGACGATTTAGTGATTCTGATAGCACTCCCACGCAAATCAACCCCATCAACACGTAGGCGAAGGCTTCTGCTACGCGTTGATGCTGTTGGTTTGCATGGGAGTGCTTTCAGAATGACTAAATCGTCGTTCGAATCTTTGCTTACAAAAGCAGATAAGTCGTTTTGAAAATTTGGTATTGACTTATATTCATGAAAAAGGGTTTTAGCGCGGGAAATCAATAATCCCACCCTTATGCTCTTCTCGAGTCCCTTCGAAACACGCAGAGGGTTGTGGTAAGGTGATGGTCTTTCGTGTCTGCTATTTAACATCTTTTTGGAAGGGGTAATACGAAGAGCAGGGGTTAACACGAGTGGTACAATTTTCAATAAATCCGTCCAGCTATTCGGCTTCGCCGAAGACATAGATATTATGGCACGTAGCTTTGATAAGATGGAGGAAGCCTACATCAGACTGAAGAGGGAAGCTAAGCGGATCGGACTAGTCACCAACACGTCGAAGACGAAGTACATGATAGGAAGAGGTTCACGAGAAGACAATGTGAGCCACCCACCACGAGTTTGCATCGGTGGTGACGAAATCGATGTGGTAGAAGAACTTTTTGTACTTTGGCTCACTGGTGACTGCCGAAAATGATACCAGCAGTGAAAATTGGGGACGCATCGTGGCTGGAAAGCGTACGTACTTTGGACTCCGCAGGACGCTCCGATCGAATAGAGTTCGCCGTCGTACCAAACTTACAATCTACAAAACGCCTCTTAGACCGATAGTCCTCTACGGACACGAGACCTATACGATGCTCGTGGAGGACCAACGCGCACTTGGAGTTTTCGAAAGGAAAGTGCTGCGTACCATCTATAGTGGGGTGCAGGTGGCGGACGGTACGTGGAGGAGGCGAATGAACCACGAGTTACATGAGTTGCATGCATCTTTCACACCGCAAAAATTGGACGACTGCGGTGGGCTGGGCACGTAGCCAGAATGTCGAACAGTAACCCGGTGAAATTGGCTCTCGACAACGATCCGACGGGCACAAGAAGGCGAGGTGCGCAGTGGGCAAGGTGGATCGATCACGTGGAATAATACTTGCGGATCCTCCGTAGACTGCGTGGTTGGCGACGTGTAGCCATGGACCGAGCCGAATGGAGAAGACTCTTATATACCGCACAGGCCACTTCGGTCTTAGTCTGAATTAATAATAATAATGCTCTTATCGCATCTGTTTTTTTTTTTCATAAATTAGTTTTACTTATCTCTTTAATTCCCAGACCGGCTTTAGGTAGGGTTCTTTGACTATTTTTTTGTTATTTTCAGTTGTCTAGGATTGGAAAAGTTTTTGATAATGGTCAGTGATGAAATCCTTAATGCATGTTTAAGAGTGGATTAAAGTAAAATGTCAAAATTTCACATTTGTTTTTCAAATATTTTGACAAATGTCTAATTGCGTAATGTTTGGTTCCTTTGTGTTTTTGTTCGCGCCTCTTTGAAGAGTGAAATATTTGTAGTTTAAAGCCTGTACGTTAAATCTCAGACACCTATCTTCCAATGCGATTTTTAAAAAAATTCACAAACGACTTAGGCGGTTAATTTATATGACAGTTGAATATCTGCGCTGTATATGCGGCTTTCATCGTGTTTTAACTCTCGTTCAAATTGATAAAATTGGAACTAATCAATTGGTAATGATCTATGCGTCCGAAATTTAACGTGGACAGGCTTGAGCATTTTTCTACAACTAACCTAATGCTACTCAAATGTGTTCTTCCGGAAGTTCCACAAAGGAATTCCTTCCGATGTTCCTCAAAGGAATTCCTTCAGAAGACCCTCAAAAGAATTTATCTGGATGTACCTCAAAGGGACTTTTCCGAAAGTCCCTCAAGGAATTCCTTGGGAATTTCCACAAAGGGATATATTCGAAAGTTCCTCAAAGGAAGTCTTTCCGAAACTCCTCAAAGGAATTCCTTCAGAAGTTTCTCAAAGGAATTCCTCCGAAAGTTTCTCAAAGGGATTTTTTGGAAAGTTCCACAAGGGAATTCCTTCGTGTGTTCCTCAAAGGAATTCTTTCAGAAGTTCCACAAAGGAATTTGTAACGAGCCAGCCTTTTGCTAAAAGTCTCTAAAGACAAAAAAACAAAGGAATTTATAAGAAAGTTCCTCCGGAGGTTCCTCAAACGAATTCCTCCGAAAATTCTTCTTCAAAGCAATTCTTCCGGAAGTTCCTCAAAGGGATTTTTTCTAAAGTTTCTCAAAAAAATTTCACCGAAAGTTCATCAAAGAAATATCTCCTTAAGTTCCTCAAAGGGATTCCTCCGAAAGTTCATCAAAGGAATTCCTTTGGAAGTTCCGCAAAGAATATTCTTCCCAAATTCCTCAAAGGAATTCCTCTGGAAGTTCCTCAAAGGAATCCGTCTGGAGTTCCTCAAAGGAAGTTTTCCGGAAGTTTCTTGAAGGAACTCCTCCAGGTGTTCCTTCTTATTGCGAGATTTCTAAGCCGAGTTACCATTTTTGCATTCGAATATCATGAGACTAATACGATGATTTTCTAATGTCTAGAGACGCTCCTTAAAGGGATTCCTTCGGAAATTCCTCAAAGGTTCCTCCAAGAAATTCCTCCGAAAGTTCTTCAAAAAATTTCTCCGGAAGTTCTACAAAGAAATTCTTTCGAAAGCTTATCAAAGGAATTCCTCTAGAAGCTCCTTAAAGGAATTGCTCCATAATTTCCTCAAAAGAATTCAACCGAAAGTTCCTAAAAAGGATTGCTCCGGAGGTTCCGCAGAAGAATTCCTTCCTAACTTCCTCGAAGTAATTCCTCTGGAAGTTCTTCAAAGGAATTCCTTCCGAAGCTCCTCAAAGGAATTCCTCCGGAAGTTCTTCGAAGGAATTGCTCCATAAGTTCCTAAAAAGAATTCCTCCATTAGCTCCTCAAAGGAATTCCTCCGGAAGTTCCTCAAAGGAATTCCTTTCGAAGCTCCTCAAAAGAATTCCTTCCCAAGTTCCTCAAAGTAATTCCTCTGGAAGTTCCTCAAAGGAATTCCTCCGGAAGTTCCCCAAAGAACTCCTCCGGAAGAACCTAAAAGGAATTGCTCCATAAGTTCCTAAAAGAATTCCTCCATTAGTTCCTCAAAGGAATTCCTCCGAAAGTTCTTCAAAGGAATTCCTCCGAAAGTATCTCAAAGTAATTCCACCGGAAGTTCCTCGAAGAGATTCTTCCGGAAGTTCCTCAAAGAAATTCCTTCCGAAGCTCCTCAAAAGAATTCCTTCCTAAGTTCCTCAAAATAATTCCTCTGGAAGTTCCTCAAAGGAATTCCTCCGGAAGTTCCCCAAAACATTCTCCGGAAGTTTCTCACACGGATTCTCCGAAAGTTTCTGAAAGGTATTCCTCAGGAAGTTATACAAAAGAATTTCTCCGGAAGTTCTTCAGGGGAATTTATCTGCAATTTCCTAAGACGAATCCCTACAGAAATTCCTCAAAGGAATTCCTCCGGAAGTTCCTCAGTGAAATTCCTCCAGAAGCTCCTCAAAGGAATTGACCTTTCCCGTCAACAATTTTTATTCGATTCGTTGGCTTCGTTGGTTCGTTTAACTTACCCAAAGAACCCATATTTTTTACGCCTCTAAGTATTTTTAAAATTCAAAACAAAAATCGAAAAAGTGCTGTTTTTTAAGATTGACCCCATTTTGAACGAGCATCGGTGAATTTGTCAGGCCGGTTCACGCGTGCAGCACTTTTCAGTTTTCGTTTTCGATTTTGAAAATACTTAGAGGCTTCAAAAAACATGGGTTCTTTGGGAAAGTAGACCTTAAATAACCCAAAGAATCGACTGAGACAATAAAAAGGGATAAGGTACACTGGAAGGAAAAATCGATAGTGCATGTTTGAATTAGTGTAAAACCAGTTTAAATGATCTAAATGCGTTCAAACAAAACAGGCTATCAAAAACTGTCAATTTTGCACCAACTGTGTGGTAATTCATACCATTTTGGTCGCTTGAAATTTATGGAAATACATTCTAAAATTAGAGTTGTTTTTTCCACTTACCCTAGTGGGATGGGGGTAAGTGGAAAACCCATGTTACCTTGACCTTCAATAGTGATGAGTAGTAACATATAACTAAAATCAATACGATAATTGCTCTGACTATCTTTTGTGGAATAATTTCATTACTTTAACGGAATAGATCCTCAAGGAATTCTCGTAATAGCTAGGGGAGGGCTGGTTTTGCCTTCTCGAACACTAAGTTTACGTAAAATCTATATGTTCGCCCAAAAGATGAACTTTTTAAAGGAAAAATGGGACATACAGGGTTATAAACTAATAAACTTAGTTTAACGAATTGAGATGATGTCTGTATGTGCGTATTTGTATGTATGTGTGTGCGCAAAGCACGTGCAAAATTATCAGCTATTCTTAAGCACTTGTCCTTAACCAATTTGTTCGCAAAAAAAATGCATTCAATGGTGAAACTTGTTATGAATAATTATTAATGTGAATTATAGAATATATTTACCTATCAGTGCCATTTTTAACTTTCTTATACATTTTTTCATATTTAAAACATGTGAAAGGCATCAATACCGATAGGTGGATTAATCAGGCATTTTCTCATTTATATTAGTCCAATCACCACTGGAATCACAATTATAACTAAGAAGGAACATTTTAAAATTCACAGGTATCGAAATAAACCATGGAGGGAAGAAAAAAATTGCTTAATTAGAACATTATCCACTTCCCCCGTAGTGTTTGATACCTGGGGTAAGTGTAAAATCTTTGAATAATTTGCTTTCTTGGTACAAACCACTACCAATTGAATGGGATTAGTTGAATTGTATTGCTATGGTCACCTGTGATATAAATTCACTTGAAAAAAGGACAATTGGTGAAAGGGACAATTGATTTCATGATTGCAAAAATCAACTTTTCGCAAAACCTAAAATTACAGTTCAAGCGTTAACCGTGTTAGTGTATGTATTATACAAATTTCAACATAGTATTAGTGTGAGGATCAAAGTATATTCTTGCATAATGTTATGATGTGGTAAAAACTGTAAAGTGTGTACAATTCCAATTCTTGGAGTCGATTTTTACACTTACCCCCTTTTTCCACTTCCCTCAGTGTACCTTACAGTTTTTGACAGGAAAAGTCAATTCCTCCGGAAGATTCTCAAAGGAATTCCTCTGGAAGTGGCGTAGTTGGCTACACATTCGCCTTATGAGCGGATGGTCATGGGTTCGATTCCCAAAAATCCTCAAAAGAAAATTCCTCTGAATGTTCTACAAAAGAGTTCCTCCGGAAGTTCCTCGGAGGAATTCTTCTGCAATTTCCTAAAAGGAATCGCTCCAGATGTTCCTAAAAGGAATTCATCCGGAAGCTCCTTAAAAGAACTCCTCCGGAAGATCTTCCTGGAATTTTTCCTTCAAAAGTTCCTCCGGTAGTTCCTCAAAAAAAAAAAACTTCTCTGCAGTTTCTCCAGAAATTCCTTCAAGAATTCATCCGGAAGTTGAGCGGAAATTTATCCGAAAGTACCTTAAGAAATTCCACCGGAAGCTTCTCCAGACATTTTTCAAAAATTCTTCAGGATATTCCTCCTGTGCTATACACGCATCGACCCAAAACATCTTTCCGCCATCAATCAGCGTTAGCAATAAAAACACACAGAATGGTATGTCACAACAGAATCATAACAGAATAGGTCAGGTCCGCATGGGTACGAACGATGGCCTCGGTGCAACATGCGTAAGTAGTTTGCATCGAGGCACTCGAGTACGCAGTGCGCCACATGTTTTGCTGATTGCACTTTTACTCGCTGGTGGTCGTCCGTTTGGACGACGCGCTAAAACTGCGTTCTACCAAATAAGTTATTGCCGTTGCCCTAGGCGTATATCTATCTATCTCTTTTAGGCATATGTACTTACATTGTAATAATCGATTGAAAACCAAATATAAGGAACTTCGGTTCCAGTACCAGTACAGTTTTGTTCTGACTCTTGTTCTGTTCTTGTTCTGGTACACTGGAATTCCCTTTAGCAACCTGATGCTCAGACACTGCTAACTTCATAGGAATGGCTTAAGGTCGGGAACAAAAAAGTATCAGAAGTTTTTGATCCGAATGCTTAGTCCCCGGACGGACTATGTGACTCCTTTCCCCGAAAAACAAGAAATAAAAAAAAAGTTTCTAATAAATACAAAATTTCCCTTAATAATGAATAATTTCCATGAGCGCAACGAAATGTTTCAGAAATCAAAAGTTGTTATTTAACGAGTATGTTATTTAACCAACAATCCAAGCCAAGATGTACCTGAAGCAAGCAATATCCAAATTTACAGAGCAATCCCATACATACCAGATTTATCAGAACGCATATCAGAAAAATTCTCAACAAAGACTATTCCAACATAACATTGACATCAAAACAGTATCGCATCATCAAAGATCTCCACACAAAAGTAAAACATCCTATAAACAGAGAAGAAATTATTAACGTAATTTACAAAATTCCATGCATAAATTGTAGCAATTGCTATATAGGTATGACTAGGGTGGGTGCACCGATTGTCGCCATACATAAGAACAACTATTTTTAAAAGCTGCGATCGGTATGCTTCGTTCAGTTACGTATTGCTCCATATCAGCGGCGACAGAATCGACCAGATCTTCAACTTATCCTAAAACTGTGATAATTTCGAATTTGTCCCTTTCTTGGTTTGGATCTTTACGCTTTGGAAGAAGTCCTATTCCGGCCGGAGATACGGGTTTGACATCATAACTTGAAGATTCATATGCGTACTCTTGCCCCACCGTTCCTGCGTACTTTTACATTCCAAAAATATTCTTGGAAAACCAACGGATTGGTGTTCTGTACCATAAAGTACTCTATCTAGGTTATCGAAATGGTATAATGCTCACCTGATTGAACGTATATATGGTAATGAAATAGTTGCGGAAACACAATTATTTTTAGCAAAATGACCAAAAAGTTATCTAACTCCATATCTCCTTGTTGTTTATTCAATTGTTTAATTAAATTACATGATAATAGTTGATAGAATACCTGTCAAACTGATGCAGTGCTGCTAGTTTATCTTTTTTTATTACTTCAAAAAATCGAAAACGTACTCTTCCCCACGCGCACTCTTGCCCCACTCTACTCTATTGGAAAATTACTTCGTCTTGGAGAATATCGAGCAAAGGAGATATAAGTCGGAGGGAACGCAGTGTGCTAGATTTGGACTTGGACTTTGAATTTCATCGAGTAAGGGAAAATATTGAGTTACAGAACATCGAGTTAGGGAGAGTTCACTGTAGCGGTTTCGAGTGCAATGTTGGACAATAAATTCGAAAGTGCATCACCCCGCTCCAATCCGTCTAAGGTCACAAACGAGGTTCACACTTCGTCTGCAATCCGAATACTTGATTTCGACCATCCAGCGTTGCACGTATCAGTCTAATCAGTTTCGCCGGAAAAGCCATGTTCGGACATTATCTGCCACAGCTCGTTTTTCACTGAATCGTACGCTGCTTTGAAATCATGAACAGATGGTGAATCTGCAAGTTGTACTCCCGGAATTGATCAAGCATCACCAGGCTAAACATCTGATTGTCGTTGATCGGCCCTCACGAAAACCTGCCTGGTATTCGCCGACGAAGGACTCCTCAAACGGTCTATTAAACGGGATACGCGACAGGATTTTGTACGCCAGAGAGTTCGGTTGGTGATTCCTCTGTAATTGGCACCTCTAGTCTGTGCCCTTTCTTATCAACAGCAGCTTACTGTTTTCAGCTCGTTTAGAGCCTTCTTACCTTGTCCAGCGTTGGTGGTTCAACAGCTTGATTGTCGTCGACTATGTCCATCCTGCTCCTTGATACACCTTTATTTTCACCGTTCAGCAAATCATCGAAGGCTCCTTCCACCTGGCTGCCACCATAGTCTTGTCTGTTACCAATTTCCCTCTCGGTTTTGCACATGGCGGGCACTGGCGCGATCTTATGCCACGCGCCATTGACAGTTACGTAAAACCTTGGCATATCGTTTATGCCTTAACAAATGATTGCTCTAATTTTATACTAACAACAACAAAATATCTTATATTCATGATCAAACAAACCTCATAGGATTGATTATCTTGTGTTCGAGGTAACTGTACTTGTTCCTTCGTTATCTTGTAATGTAACCGCGACGATGTGTCGGTGGATGGACGGATGGACGGTGTTAATTCGTCCTTTGCTCTATCCACCATAGACATCCAAATCAAAGTCCATTTAAAAAGTTGTTGACACCTTCATAGTTTTGAATCTCAAAAGTTCATTCAAAATGTTTCGGTTTTGTTTATCACCTGTTATTTGTAAAATAAATTGAAATAAAATAAATAATAGTTTTACCACAAAATCTTGGTTCTACGCCTTGTGGCATCGCTTCTAAAGTCTCCTTGGTAAGTGCCATTGCTATTTTTCATGCAGATGATTTATCACCCATATCAGAATTCCCCAAGTGTAGGAAATAACAAAATATTTTCCTATCCGTCGTCGTCGTCCCTTTGAGATCCTAATCCAATTTGGATTGGTCCGGGTCGTTATACCTGCCGCAAACAGGATTAAATTTTTGCGGTCCCAAGCGATAGCTACCTCTCAGGCTGAACCGAAAACGAAGATGATATGTGCGATAGACCTGTGCTGCAAATTGACCGGAAATGAGCCATTTCTTCTTTTCGGTAAATGATGTAAGTTCATTTTCTATTCATTGCCGTCGAGTTAGAACCTAGTTGGGCCCAGTCGACCGACCAATTTTGTCACAAAGAAAGATTTAATTCCAGTCACGAGGAGAATGCCGAGATGGTGGGTGGTGTTGGTTGGTGGATGGGATCTGCCGTCGTTGGTAACCAATTTGATTACCTTAGTTTATTAGAATTTTTCCTCGATGTTCTCGGAAAAGCCGTGCGATTCTCTTTTCTTCGGATTTCGGTTGGTTGTTTCATTGTTATCCCAATGCGGTCGGATTGCTTTCACACTCGAGCTGGTCCGTCCGGTGTGCGGTGGGTTGCACGGGTTTCAAATTTAATGATGCCAAATAACTGCGGGAGTCTATCAACACTTGGTCACGTTTCTGGCGCAGCGTTGCGGGACGAGGGTTGTGAATTGCTTTTTTGTTGTTGCTGCTTTTGCACGGTACGGTGTTTGTTGAAGTTGGATGGGCAAAATTTATCACTTTATGAGAAAGTTCTGTACAATGTAATGAGTGAATAGTTAAACAGCTTAATTCATTGCAGCTCCATACAAATAACTATATTTATTTAATTATAAATAATATCATAAGGGGCAATAAGAGTGTTATGATGCTCTTTCTGATGGATGTAATTTCTATTTTACTTATCCGTTCGAACTTAGTTTACGGTATTTTAATTTAAGAAATCGGACTTATGTACGTAGAGAATGCAATTTGGTGGAATCATCCCTTGAATCTTTACTGTATCGTTTCCTATATTTCAAAACCGATAAACAGATTGAACGTGTAGAATTTTAGTCAGCGTGATTGATGAAACAACTAACTGTGCGTCGCGTCGTTGGTTATTGGATCGTTTTGTGTTACACAAACCGAGCCTTCAGTCCCCGATGAGGAGTTCATTATCACGTTTTCGGATTTCTTTGTTTGGCGACAAATGTGAGCGGCGAAAAACCGGGGAGATTCAGGATTTTCCCTATGCTGTATATGGCACCAGAATGAACGAACCGATGACATGCGTATTGCGACGGAGATTTGCACAGAAGAAAGGAAAATCGTCCTTCCAGTGAAATGTGAGAGTTTGCGTTTTTGTTTGGTTGGGTGACAGTGGTTTGAATTGGTCAGGCGCGTGGCCGAGGTTAATATAACAAAGTGTTTGATGAATTATTCGCTTCATTTGACCGGACAGGTCTAGTCGTTCGGTGTCTAGGATTCTCTTGGCGACGGACTAGGTGGGATGAAAGGTGGCCAGTTGTTTCATGTTTACCAAACGACAAAGCCGGCTGAAAATGGTAGATTACAAAGGCGACTGTTCAAATAAGAAATGGATTTGGGGCGCGTTACTGTTGGAACGCTAGGAAAAGGGTCAGCGTAAAGGTTGATTAAACGAACAGTAGATGCAAAGTGGCACATTGTAGTTGTGCTGGGACATAAATGATGTCTTTTACATAAAATAACATTGTTCAAAGATGGAATTTATAATATTTGTTTTTTATATATCCCACAATAAAAAAGGGCTAGTAAAATTTGGTATCCACCTATGTATGTTATAGTTTTTAAGTATTTTTGTGTCCATTTTCGCAGATTTCAGGTATGTTCATGTCAGCTCAGAGAAAAACTCAATTGTTCCTTCATCTACTCCTCCTTTGACCGTTTATTCACGAGTTCACGATGTTCAAGAGTACTTTTACATCAATCAACCGCACAATTACATCATCAAAATCAGATGTAAGTTTGTATTGAAATGATACGCAGACTACCAAGCTGAAAAAAAACTCAGATGAAGTACTTAACTGTGATGATGCCTTTTTGTTGATCCAGGTTTTTGAAAATCAGTGACTTGGGCTCACTAATGACCTACGATAACGATACTAGCAGAGAAATTCGAAGACGCATCGTGGTTAAAAATCGTACGTACTTTGGACTCCGCAAAAAGCTCCGATCTCTCATAACACCAGTAGACCTACCGGACCAACCCGCACTTGGTTAAGGTCACTCCTCACGGAATCCAAGTTTCAAAGTGCTCGCGTCATTTTGTTGATTTAGCTTTGCTGCGTCATGAATGCATGCATGAAAAAATATAAATGACAGTTGTGCGTTGCTTCCGTATTGAGTGGTGTGCCCCCGAAAACGCGAGCACTTTGAAACTTGGATTCCGTGAGGGACATATGAATATACTGTGGGGTTTGGGTAAGTTACTTTCAGCGTAGATTATACATTAACACCTCAGCGTGCCAATTGGTGATCAGCAAGCCATGACTCGACCTCTTCTTGTCAGACCTCCGTGGCGTGCACACGCACCGACGGAGCGCTCCTGTCATTACATTTCGTTCCGGTCTATACTCGCTGTCTTCCTTTTCAGTGGGACAAAGGCCTCCACTACTGCAACTTCGCTAACAACCCGCCAACGTCGTTAACAAACATATTCAGACATTATCACGCTCATTTCATTTCACTGAATCGTACGTTGTTTCTAAATCAATGAACAGATGATGAGTCTGTAGGTACTTCCGGAATTTATCAAGGATCATCCGCAAGTTAAACATCTGGTCCGGTCTTTTAAGGTCTGGTAAGGCTTTTAAAAATTTTTTGGAGATATTAAAATCGTAAACATCTGACACAGAGTGTAATGATCGAATGCAGAAGTCTAGCGGATTATTGTATCCATAATGCGTACGGTGATACAGGGACCAGTAAGTTTGAGTTCGAAACCGTCTGGGAGGTGAGGGACATTACAGATCTGCCCAAGGATCTCAGAACAGTCGATGTTCGCTTCGATGACGTCGAAGATAAATAATCGTTGCAATTTTGTCTGTCTGGTGGATAGTGGTTCTAAGCCTATCAGTTTTCACCGTTCAGAATACGCAGGAAGATTGTTTCGATTATTGCAGGGGAGCAGCCGTAGTGCAAATCTTACAAACTTTTTCTGGACGCGTTCGATGGAAAGCATGTATGAGACATGATGCGGAGTCCATACTGGAGCAACATACTCTAAAACACTTCGTACCAATGTGCAATAAAGCGATTTCAATGCGTATACGTCAGTGAAATCGGAGCGTGAACAAATGAACCCAGAGTTGACAAGCTCTGGATCACTTATCCCATGCTCCTTGAATTGAAGCTAGCATGTGCTAGTTCAATGGAGCACTTTTTCATGAACAGGGAGAAAATCCGTCCGTACCTGACCCTTTCTTAGAGTCAAGCTCTTCAATGGCTAACAACACTTCATCTATAGAGAACTGTGTTACGGGAAGGTTGATGTTGTGCGAAGGAATATGGGCGAAGCAATCTTGACAAAGAACTGGAGAAACCTTGCTGAATACACTCTCAAAAAACGATTTTGATGTTGTCTAAATCGAACCTGTGATCTTGTTCCACACAGTGTTGGATTAGAACTGTTGTCTTTTATCGTTTCTATTAGATTTCTAGCTGTTATATCGGTATTGGTATCTTTTTTCTTCATGAATTTTTCTAGTTTGTCTACATTCGATTTGTGCCCTAACCGTCGATTGTGTAGATTAATTCTAGGCTAGATGTACCAGTCGTGGCTATAGCACCATCTGTCGCACTAGTGCTTTATATGTCAAATGACCAATCAAATCACTGCAAACCAAGTTCATATCAATAAAACGTATTCATATGATACGATAACACCTTTGATCTCCTCCAAAACAAGCAAGCATAATTGTAAAAAAATGAGTTTGCCTTATTTTTGTCGTCCTTTGCACCAATTGTCGCACTAGTGGTCTCAATTTGGCCAATCCCATAAGAAACAGGGGGATTTGCCAAATAAGGAACCAACATTAAGAATAGTGCAGAAATGGTGCATGCGTTCTATATGGATTAATCAATTTTGAGGATTATAACAAATTTTATTATGGTTTTCGCAGCTT